>NC_046156.1:24072133-24079994 GCF_011064425.1 Rattus rattus
CTTTCTTTTTTGATTTTAATTACATTTCCAAATGTTATCCTTCCCAGTTTCTCCCTCTATAAACCCCCTGTCCCTCCCCTGCTCCTTCTTCTATGAGGTGTTCCCACATCGGACTACCCACCCCTTCCTGCCTCCCCTCCCTGACATTTCCCTACACTGGGGAATCCAGCCTTGACAGAACCAAGGGCTTCTCCTCCCATTGGTGCTCAACAAGGCCATCCTCTGCTACATATGCAGCTGGAGCCATGGATCTGTCCATGTGTACTTTATGGATGGTGGTTTAACCCCTGGGAACTCTGGTTGATTGATATTGTTGTTCTTATGGGGCTGCAAACCCCTTCAGCTCCTTAATCCTTTCTCTAACTCCTCGATTCAATGGTTGGCTGTGAGCATCCACCTCTGTATTTGTCAGACTCTGGCTGAGCCTCTCAGGAGACAGCTATATTAGGCTCCTGTCAGCATGCACTTCTTGGCATCAGCAATATTGTTTGGGTTTGGTGACTGAATGTTTATGGCCTGGATCCCCAGGTGGAGCAGTCTCTGCATGGCCTTTCCTTCAGTCTCTTCTCCAAACTTTGTCTCTGTATCTCCTCCTATCTATATTTTTGTTCCCACTTCTAAGAGGGACTGAAGCATCCGCACTTTGGTCATCCTTCTTCTTGAGCTTCATGTGGTCTGTGGATTGTATCTTGGGTAATCTGAGTTTGGGGGCTGATATCCACTTCTCAGTGAGTGCTATGTTCTTGATTGCTTTTCATGTGAGAAGGCCCAATCCTCTATGGACAGTGCTCTGCCCCCAGAAGGTGGTACTTGGTTCTGTAAGAAAGCAGGCAGAGCAAGTCATGAGAAGCACACCGCACACCACCACACACCATCAGTAAGCAAGAACTTCTCCATAAACTCTACATCAGTTTCTACCACCAGGTTCCTGCATTGAGTTCCTGCCCCAATTCCCTTAATAGCAGAATATGGTGTAGAAGTACAAATTAAATAAATCCTTCCCTTCTTATATTACTTATGGTCATAGTATTTGATTACAGCAACAGAAAGCAAATTAGAACAATAGTAAAAGATAAACCTGTAAGTAATAACAAAGAGAGTCTGGGTTACAGTTACAGTTCACAACTTGAGAGCTACTTCTGATATTTTTGACAATTGTGCCTGAAATGACCAAAAGAAGGATAAATAAGCTTGGAGCCAAACAGATCTGTGAGTGATCTAGATAACACTGAGGTCATCTCTTATTCCAAGTGCATTTCAAATTTCAGACTCCTGCCTTTGTCTTTCCCTGTCTACCATCAGTCATATTTGAGGAAATTAATTATTAAGTAAGTGTTGATATGTATTAAGCGCATGGGCAGGTATGTCTTGAATAAGCATTGCGCTTTATTACTGCTAAACAACACAAAGTAGTAGGTATTTTATTATTCAATCATATTGTAAATACTAATAACGTTTTTACAGGGATGGTGAAAAGCACATTCCTCTCTTTTCCCCTTTGGTTTTCTAACTTAGCTATCTCTTTCACAGAGGGAATATAAACAAACTTTAGAAGTACAATGTAGTGATGAGGGTGGTTATCCATTTGCATTATTAAAATGTTGTGGAAGACACAGTATATGTTTTCTAGTTATTATCTATGGGAGCTGGAGCCTGCGATTCAAAGTTACAGAACAAAAGTGCAGATAAACCTGTGCATTTCCTAGGCAACTAAACATAATGGAAATATAGCTAAGTTGATTTACTATTGACAACTGCATACCACATATTGAGTAATGTATAAATAATAAAGTATATTATTGTTTTAGGGGTTAAAAAATCCAAGTACATAGTACTGGCACTTGACGGTTATCCTCTTGCTGTGTCATCTGGTAATACAGAGGAAGTATGCTGTTGAATCACTTTTTCTATTATAATAAAGGCACAAATGCCAATCTAAAGACCCCATGCTTCTGACCACCATAATCTATCTCCAGTTTTATGAATTTAATGATTAACTTACCAGCATATTAACTTTTGAGGACATGTTAATATCACTATGTAAACCATAGCTTAAGCAAGCATATAATATAAGATCGGGGATGCTAATTACATGGTATAAAACCTCAATTAGATTTTTCACATATATCATTACACTTAAAAAAATACTTTTAGGGCTGGAGAGAGGGCTCTGACGTTAAGAGTATTGACTACTCTTCTAAAGGTCTTGAGTTCAATTCCCAATAACAGGGTAGCTCACAACCATCTTTAATGGGATCTGATGCCCTCTTCCGGAGAGTCTGAAGAAAGAAAGTTTCATTTGGGTTCACAGCTTCAAAAGGGCAGAGTTGGCCTGCCCCACTGCTGTCACACTTGAGGTGAAGCAGACCAGCATAGTAGCCAGCCTGTGATAGAATAAACCCACTCACTTCGTAGTTGCCACTCAATAAAAGCAAAAGAAATGGGCAGAGTCCCAATATCTCCTAAAGGGGATTTCACTAATGACCTGACATTATGTAGGCCCCACCACATTAGGCTCACCAGACCGATGTTCAAGCCTGTAGTATATGGGCCTTAAAGGAACATTTCAGATCCAAACCACCACAAAGGGAGATACTTGCATAAATAACTCTAAGTGCTTTGAAAGCAGAGGTGACAGTAGTAATTATCCCTGAAGGTGGGCAAGATCAAAAGGAATTCCTAAAACTGCTCTGCTCTGAGCCATGCTGAGAGCAATTTCCTAATTCCTGAAGAAACTTGTATGGGTGCCTCCACACATTGCTTTCAAAATACAAGATAGCTTCCTAACAAATCTACGAATTAGCATATCATACCCACACGCATCATCTGCATTATCTAGGTATGATTCATTGTAATGACAAGATGGAAAGAATGTATCTGGGGTTCCGTGATTCCTACAATGACCTTAAACAAGTCATTGTTCTCCTGTCATCGTTATTTCATTTGTACAATGAGAATGTGATGGTTGTCACTTCCATAATCCTCTCACTGCTCTCTGACCACACATTTTATAATGTATTTTTGAGGTTTTAGGTTTAGAATCTACTACATACCTGAAGCTCGTTCTCTGTAACAATTGGGGATCTTAGACTAGATTTTGTCTTATGCTACCCCTTTACCTTATGCCTGATTGGTAAACAGACAAACCCCACTCTCTGGACTAGAAGATATATTCGTTTCCTAAACAGGGTCAGAAAGATATTATCTTATAGAGCAAGTTTGGACAGTATGAATTGCTAGCAACCCCTTCAGGGACTTGCAGAATCCTAAGCTCAAATTCCACCCAATTTGGCATAATATCATCTTTGCAAGTGGGAGATTCAACTAAATGTACACCTACTGTGATCACATGAGGCCTGGGGAATTTGGTCCCTAATGTCATGCTATCTACTCTATCAGGAGAAAACATCTTTCCGTGTGACCTGTGAATCTTCTGTCTTCTGATAGTATCAGTGAGAGTGAGGCAGGCTAATTTGTGGAATTACAATTTAGGTAGACATCCCTGATCATTCACAACTTATAGGTACCTTTTTTCATCATAGAAACCTATAATATCTCTCTTTGTATAAGGATATCCACACATTGATAATACTAATATGATTATAACTCACCAGAACAGTAATCAACTGTCATTACTTGGGTTCAAGTGATAATTTTATTCTTGCAAGTCATCAAAATACATACAGCTTAAAACTGCAGTGGTCTATACAGTAGAATTTTATTTCTTGCGTATTTTAGTCACAAAATGATTGTGCCTTATCTGTGTAATACTTGGCAATCACTCTCAGTACTCCAGGATGCTCTCAAGGTCCTTCTCATAGCCCATTGCACTCTTCTGCATTTTACTCATGATATGAAAATACCCAGAGTCACTAGTAGAACATTAAAATAAACTAGTGATGGAGTGGTTATATCACCTTCTGTGATTCTCCATTGGTCAATACACTCAACACTATAAGTGTTCTTTAATTCAAAGAAGATGAGAAAATATGGTCTTTAGGGGACAACACAAATGGTAATACTCACCTGCTAGCCATTCTTTTATAGAGCTTGTCAACCTTAAATTTTTATGAAGCTAGGGTCATTTGGCATATAATTGTTGCCTAATTTACTGTACAGAAGCTAAGATACTCAGACCATTACCTCTAATTATATCGATCATTATAATTTTGAATATGTTACAGCAACATTTATAAGTAAATAAGTTTTTATGGAATTGACTGTATTCAAATATCACACAAGTGTATCCTCTGTCATGAAAAGTGAAAGAGAAAACACATGGCTCGAACCCAGGTAAGTTATGGCCTACACGTTGCAGTCTTGTTTCACAACCCTACCATGTCGTGGTGGCAGGGTCAGTCACTCAAGTCACTGAAATGGAGCATGAAATGGTTTTATCCAAGGAATTTTCTAGAGTCTTGAGGATTAAAGGCAGGACCCATCATGCTAGTAGCCGAGCTGATCCTAATTTCTTTCTTTCCTTTTTTTTTTTTTCTTTTAGAGAAAACAAATACTGTCTTTATTTCTTATTCTATTGGCTATTTTATTTATTTACATTTCAACTCTTATCCCCTTCCCTGCTTCCCCTCTGCAAACCCCCTATCCCATCACCCTTCCTCCTGCTTCTATGAGGGTGCTTCCCCACTCCCACCCACTCTTTCCTTAGCATTGCCCTACACTGGGGCATTGAACCTTCACAGGATCAAGGCCCTTCCCTCCCATTGATGTCCCACAAGGTCATCATCTTCTACATATGCAGCTGGAGACTTGGGTCCCTCAGTGCATACTCTTTAGTCCGTGGGTTAGTCCTTTGGAGTTGCTCTGGGGAGGGGTGGTTGGTTGATAGTGTTGTTCTTTTTTCCTTAATCTTTCCTTTTTTTTTTTTTTCTTTTTATTTTTTCCATCTTATTAACTTGGGTATTTTTATTTACATTTCAATTAGTTAGTCCTTTCTAGGTTCCTGGGCAAAAACATCCCTAAACCTCCCTCCCTCTTCTATATGGTTGACCCTGGGCTCCAAACCACATAGGTAGCAATGAATAGCCTAATAAGAGCACCAGTGGAAGGGGAAGCCCTTGGTCCTGCCAAGACTGAACCCCCAGTGAACATGATTGTTGGGGAGAGGGTGGTATTAGGGGGAGGATGGTGAGTGGAACACCCAGATCCTAATTTCTTGACTTACTGAATACTGCTGGAAAAGAAGACTTATCTCGCTGCGCAAGGAACATAATTCTATGCCCAGGGAAGAGCGCAACTGTGAGATACCTCATTCATTGGGATTAAAGCATTATTTAAAATATTTCTTTTGTGGATAAAGTATCTCTGAAAATAATGAGCAAATTTTATAATTAATAATGCAATCTCTTAACTTAGGACCATTGTGAAGTTTATGGTGAGCCTTTTTCCTAAACCTTCAGGAAAAGTTGTCCCCCAATCCTTGATTTAGTGATCAAAATGCTAACAAACTCATTTGGTCCAAGATGCAAATACTATATCATTCTCTTAGTTTAAAGGGAGCACAGTGGTTGAGAGGAATGTTTAAACTCTGAGCTTACAGATATAGTCTCGTAGTTTCTAGCTCCTGCTTAATTATTCTGCCTCTCCCACTCCTCTCTCTGGCACGCTTTCTGCATTCCTACCATACTGCATTGAGATTTTTAAAAGCACGCTGCTTCGAAGTGCTGTCTCCAGGCTGCTCTGCCTCCCCGGAAAGGTCATCTCTCCTTCTTCCATTTCATTTCCCATCATCTTTTAAGCCATTGCTTAAAGATCTTTCCTCCTGGAAAAGCAGCATGATGCAAATCCATTTTAAAACAGATTTTAAATCACTGTACAAAATACATAAAATACCACTTACAAGCACTGTGGTTGTTGATTTTCCATTTTATCTCTCTCAAATGGTGTTATGTCTCTTGAAAGGGCAGCATGTCTTACTGTTCTTAAAATGAAGATAGATGCAATCCCCAAGTTGGGAATAATCTTCCATCCAAAAACATAGTAATGAGCCTCTAATCAGGTTTTAAAACTTATTCTCATTAAAATAAATTTGTCAAACATCAAAGCCATTCTCTACAAAAGATACTCCCTTAGATGACTTATATGCTTCCAGACACACGTACATTAATGTAACTAGGCTAATGATAAGTTCCCATCAACAATAGTGGAAGCCAAAATATAGTAGGACAATTTCCTCCAAGTTTCTAGAGAAAAATGCCTGCTGGCTTAAAATTTAACAATCCCAACTCAGTTTCAGAGCTGAAAGGGAAATAGCAGTGGTTATAACAAACTATGAGAGACTGACCCTCTGTGAAAGTGGGAGTTAGGAAAAGGAGACATACTGTGTAACAAAACAGGAATCATAAGAACATAAGGAAATATTTTAATATGAAACACATTTTTGAACAATAATTATAGATGAAAAAGATATATATGCAACTTTGAATTTGAGTTTGAACCTTAGTGGACATTGTGAGTTTTTATCGTACCACTTGAAATACTTCCAAATAAGAACTTACCAATATGTAAAAGGTATAGGCGTACCTCTTATCACACCAACATTCATGATCAGAATTAAAGTGTAGAGTCAATAGACTTTTGATCACTAGATGCAGGGCATAAAACATGATTCACTGTGGATCTTAGAATGAGCCAAAGACTCAGGAATATACTGGAAACAGTGTTAAATTAGGAACCATAATTCTGGGAGACACTGTGTGCTTTAGGGAAAGCTGAAAAAAATTATATGGCAGTCATATTCGGCATAAATTTGAAATGGGAAATTTATTTTTATCTAGGTTATTATATATGTTCTTCATTTTATGTACGATAAAAGGCAGTGCATTTCAGGTCTCATGTATGTTCATAGTTCCTGTATGGATCAGACAACTGTCCTTATATAGACTGAGACTTCTGGTCATACAGGACATGAAATTGAACAGGGTTGAGAAGCTCTCCCTTGCACGTGATTAAAGAAAGCCTGGGTATTTCTAGAAGAGAATTATGACAACCAGAGAAGAAACACTGAATAACCATTAGAATGCGTGAAAGAAAAGTTTGAGGAATGCCAGAATTATGAAGAAACCAGAATGAACTAACATGAACCCAGTAGTAGGCTGATATGAAACCTCCAAGACAGGAAAATATTCAGCCTGTAGAGAGAGGAACCTGCAGGCTCCTGGTTCCCCTTACATTTACTATGACTAACTCAGTTTTGCATTAGGTGGATTGGTGTGGGGGAGACAAAATGGCTACAATATTTGTTACTTGAGACATAATATTTAAGATTTACTCTGATACCTAAAGCACACAAAGACTCGTCAAAGAAAGAGAACTTCAGAAAAATCCATATATGGACACTGCTAAAAAAAAGACTCAATAAAATTTTCACAAACCAAATCTAAGAACACATCATAAACATCATTTATCACAATCAAGGATGCTTCATCTATGAGATGCAGGAATGGTTTCACACACAAAAATACAACAACATAATCCACTGTATAAACACACTGAAAGAAAAAAAAATCACATGATTATCTCATTAGGTGCTGAAAAAGCCTTTGACAAAATCCAACAGGGCTTCATGTTAAAAGTCTTAGAGAGATCAGGGATTCAAGGCACAGAACTATACATAATAAAAGCAATATAAAACAAGCCAACTGTCAACCTGAAATTAAATGGAGAGAAACTTGAAGCAATCCCACTAAAATCAGGGTCAAGACAAGGCTGCTCACTCTCTACCTATCTACTTATTATAGTACTTGACGTTCTTGCCAGAGCAATAAGTGAAAGTTTTTCTTAAGAAGGAGATCAAGGGGATATGAATTGGAAAGGAACAAGTCAGGTATCACTATTTGTGGAT
>NC_046156.1:24080004-24088441 GCF_011064425.1 Rattus rattus
CACTGAAAGAAAAAAAAATCACATGATTATCTCATTAGGTGCTGAAAAAGCCTTTGACAAAATCCAACAGGGCTTCATGTTAAAAGTCTTAGAGAGATCAGGGATTCAAGGCACAGAACTATACATAATAAAAGCAATATAAAACAAGCCAACTGTCAACCTGAAATTAAATGGAGAGAAACTTGAAGCAATCCCACTAAAATCAGGGTCAAGACAAGGCTGCTCACTCTCTACCTATCTACTTATTATAGTACTTGACGTTCTTGCCAGAGCAATAAGTGAAAGTTTTTCTTAAGAAGGAGATCAAGGGGATATGAATTGGAAAGGAAGAAGTCAGGTATCACTATTTGTGGATAATATGGTAGCATAATAACATAAATGATCTCCAAAATTCTACCAGAAAATACCTACAGTAGATAAACAAATTCAGCAAAGTGAATGAAAATTAACATACAATTAATTCAAAGACATCAGAAGCCGTCCTTCATATAAATGATAAACAGGCAGAGAAAGAAATTAGGGAAACAACACCCTTAACAATAGTCACAAAAAATATAAAATATTGGTGGTGTAAAACTAACCAAGAAGTTAAATATCTGCATCGCAAAAACTTCAAGTCCACAACAAAAGAAAGGATCCTCATCGATACTACATCTGACAGAGAGCTGAAAACCAATGTATGTCTATATATTAAGAAGGCAGACTACACCAAACCAAACAAACCAATTTTAAAAATGGAGTACAGTGCTAAACAGAGAATTCTTAAGAGAGAAATCTCAAATGCACAAGAACCACTTAAAAAATGCTCAACAACCTTAGTCACCAGGGAAATGCAAATTGAAATGACCCTGAGATTCGACCTTGTATCAATTAGAATGGCTAAGATCAAAACACAATCTACAGCACATGTTGCTGAGGATGTGGAGCGAAGGACACAGTCCACCATTGCTGGTGGGATTGCAAACTTGTACATCATTTGGAAATTTCTCTAAAAATTGGAAACAGTTCTACCTGAAGACCCAGTAGTATTACTCTTGGACATCCAACCAAAAGATTTCCCACTATATCATAAGGACACTGGCTTAACTATCTTTATAACAGCTTTATTTGTAGTAGCCAGAAACTGAAAATAGCTCAGATGTCCCTCAGCCAAAGCATCCATACTACTCAGCTATTAAAACCAAATACATCATTATTTTGTAGGAAAATGGTTGGAACTAGAAAATGTCATCTTGAGTGAGGTAGTACGGACATGCATAATATTAAATGGACATGCATGATAAGTACTTACTGATAAGTGGATATTGGCCAAAAAGTACAGAATACCAATGATACACCCCACAGACCCATAGAAGTTTAATAAGAAGGAAGGCCCAACCAAAGATGCTTGAACCCCACTTAGAAGGGGAACAAAATATTCTTAGGAGGCAAAGGAAAGGAGGGAATTGAGGGGAGTGGGTAAGGAATGGGTGGGCTGGACCAGACTTGGAGAAGTCAGGAGAGAGGCCAGAGGGCCAGGATAATGAATCTGTAGCTACAAGGACTGGGGAGATATGGAGAATCCCTAGTAAGTCCCAGAGACCTGGGATGGGAAAAGCTCCCAGATGTCAATGAAGATGACCTTAGCCGGAATACCTACCAGTGGGAACATGGAACCTGAAAAGGACAAACTCAACTAGCTAAGAAGGACCCCTAGTCGAGGCATAAATACACCAACCCACTCACAAATTTTCCACCCAAAATTTGTCCTGTCTAAAAGAAACGTACGGACAAAGATGAAACAGAGATAAGGAATGATCACCCAAAACTGGTCCAACTTGAAAGTTAACCCATGGACAAGCACCAATCCCTGTCATTATTAATGATTCTCTGTTATGCTTACAAGCAGGAACCTAGAATAACTGTCCTCTGAGAGGCTTTCCCAGCAGCTGTCTGACAAACAGATGCAATTACCCACAACCAAACATTGGACAGAGGCCAGGGACTCTTATGGAAGAGTTGGGAGAAGGATTAAAAGCCCTGGAGGGGATGGGAACTCCACAGGAGGACCAACAGAGTCAACTTACCTGGACCCCTGGGAGCTCTCAGAGTCTAAGCCACCAATCAAAGAATGTACATGCACTGGACGAAGTCCACAGGCACATATGTAACAGAAATGCAGTTCATTTTCTCCACCCCTCATTTTCTAACTGTGTCCCTCAACAACTGAATCAGAGTCTCTCCCTATGTTCTGACTTTGGTATTCATTCCTAACAGGGAGAGGATGTGCCTATTCTGGCAGAGACTTGATTCGCCAGGGTGGGAGGACACTGTGGGGGCCACCCTCTCAAAAGAAAAGGAGAAGGGCTAAGGGTAGGAACTCTGTTAGGGGGGAACTGTAATGGGGATCAGTATTTGGGATGTAAATTTTTAAGGAAGGACTTTGTAGTTTATGAAGTAAGTTGAGTTACTCTCTTTTGTTTTGGCTTGGGAAGTATTAAACTAGTAGTCTGACAAATAACAGGGAGAACATACAGCATCACGTAAATTAATGAAACTATGCTGATGATACATTCTCACCAACAAAACTGAAGGAATAGGCATAAAAAATATAAGCCAAGTAAAGTAACTCTAAGGACGAACATACCTAAAATAGCCACATGGTGCGGATGCTGGTCATCTCCTGTGATTAAGAAAAGCATATAGCAACAAAAGGATAGAAACAGCAGCGGAAATTTGTATATAATCCTACTGTAAGAATCTTGGTTCCCTTTCTTGCCAATGTTTCCTTTTCCATGCTGAGCCTCCTAACATCAAAATAATTCTTTTCTTTGTTCTCTAGCTGTTCTTTTCCCCTTTAGGGTTTTATCTGGTTTCAATACCCCATATTAGCACATGTCCATCTTAAGGTCAGACCCCCCTCTCCTGAACTCCACACAAAAATATCCAAAGGTTGTTTGATTTAACTCATATAGTTATATGTATGTGTATGTTTGTATATGTATATATGTATATTCACACACATATGCCATCTTAGGTTATACTAAACTCAAAATTTCAAGTGGCACCTATCCGTCTTTGCAGAAAAGGACACATCAGGTGACCTGCACATTCTGTCTTCAGTACTGTCTACCGTCTTCCCCCCTCACACAGCTTCTGTCACAGTGAAAGGCTTTTCTTAACTGCCTTAATTTCTCGCTTAACACTCTGATGCCAAATTGCTGTGTCCTTCCTATTTTAAATTGTCTTTCTTCTATTTTTTCTTCTTTCATTATTAAAATATTAAAGGTCCACAGGAAGTTAATATTCTTTTGTTTGCTTTGATGTGATACTTTTATGTGCCTAGTACACAGGGCATTCTAAAATTTATTTATTAAATAAATATAGTTTTAAAAAAAGAATGTTATTGTTCTCTTCCCTTCAGTTTTGATTGTAGTAAGTATATTGTTTATCTATAGTCCTTTTTCATTGTGGGTACACCTAGATGTCTAGAAAAATTATAATATAATATAAAATTATTATTTATTAATAAGTAAATAAATAACACTCAATATTTTTAAAAAAGTAAGATGAAAACTAACTAAATAACAGTTATTTAATATGTTCCCCTAAATAAAAAAGGGTAAGCAAAAACAAAAAGCATGTAATAAAATAGGAAATTTATACAATATGAAGGTATGTATTATCTCAATACGCATAGCTAGTAGTTCCAGCCCTATAAACATCAAGTTACTTGCAGCAAATGGCTTTTATATAGTGTAAAAATTGAGAGAAGAATAAAAGTAGAAATATTACTACACATAAAAATGTCATTATTTTAAATAGATTTATAAAAAGTAAAGAGGTGCTTCTAGGGTGTAGCCTGTGTGTAATCCTATCATTTAGGAGAATAGAGAGGGATAAAACAGTATGGGATCTACAGAGAGTCCTTGTTACAAAGGTGAAAGAGTACCTCTGGTGGTATTATTTAATGATAAAAGACTATGGTAATCTTTCATCACTAAAGTAATATATTTGGCAAAATAATAAGGTAGGGACAGTTCAAGAAATATATTGGCAAAGCAAGTATAAACCCTGTGAATATCTAACTTAGAGAAATGTTTCTGTTATACTGGCGACAATTATATTTCTTGGTCATGTAAATAATGTATGTATTGAAAATATTGACAACATCAGAGGAAACACTTATGAATCACGTTCACTCTGGAAGGTGAACACACAGCTCTCGCTGATTGTAGTCAATAAATATGTACAGGAGACTATTAAGGGCACAAGGATCTAAAGTCCTTGATACAAATTACAGGCTTAAAACAACAACAGGCTTCAATAAAACAACATAGGAAGCAATCTACCTAAAGTTCACACAAAACATTTATATTAAGTAGTGTGTAATTGCCACCGATCTGGTGTCAGCACATTTCCAAGTATTGGCATCATATGGTTTACATTATCTGGCTAAGATGTAATAAAAAGAGTCATTAATAATAAAAAAGAAAATAAAAAAATGGTGTACCTATTAGCTTGTTTGTTAATGTAGTCACTACAGCAGAAAATGACGAAACCTTTGGAATAGGCTGATAATGAGTATTATATATCAAAATGTGACATTACAGTTAAACATCCCTTAGAGGACTAAAGACTTACATTAGGATAGAAGGAAACACAATGAAAGGTTAAGCATTCTACTTAAGACATGGAGATGAGTAAAAATAAAATGAAATTTGAACACTAAAGTCATATAAATTATATTTAACTTCTAAATTATTCAAAGGAAGAAAAATAAATTCTTAATCTTAGTGTATACTAACTGAATACTTTGTATATTTTAGACATTTATCTTCCTATTGCCAATTAAAACTATTGTGGGAGAGGCTGTCATTTCTTCAGTGTTAAAGCTACTATTAATGGAATCTTCATTCAATTTAAATAATCTTCTATACATGCTTGGGCAATAAACTCTAAATTCTGTGTACAATGCACAGAAAGACATGAAAAATAAGAAGGGGATTTACTAAGCATTACATTGGGCAATGAAAGGCCAATAGAGGGAAATTCAGAGAGATTACAATTCATTTTATCAATTCATGAAACTGGCAAGTAATGAAAACTAAGTAAATAAAAATAAATGACACTAAAATAAATTTCCAAGCAAAAGACATAAAAGGAAGGCGATATTGTCATTGAAACATAGAAAAAATACAACAAAACCCTCTGAGATTTCTATATGGTACTATGTAAGAAGCTATGATATACCTGCGCAAAATGATAGGGTAATGGCTACCTTCTTTTGAGTGTGTAGAGAGTTAGACTAAGAAAAATAGATTATATTCCAAAGATATAGAGAGTTTCATAAGTCCATAGAGGAACTCAGTGAGTAATCTAACTTGGTAAATGTGCCTATGGTGAAAAGAGGAGACGAATTCCCCAAAGCTGTCTTTTGATCTCCACAGGAAACCCACCAAACTAATCATGAGTGATTTTTATCTTTTGCAAACTTATGAAAAGAGATTAACTGTCCTAAGAGTAAGAATGCTGATGCAGAGGTATTCAGGTCAAGCTCACAGACCTCACTGTGATTTTAGGAACAGAATAATTCCACTCTCGCCAAGCTATAGTACTTATAGGGTAGTGCTGGATGCCATGTTAAAAGAGAAAATATTATTAAAATCTAAACCTTAGGGCTTATGTTGAAGGAAACAGGACACGTCAGGGAGCTTCTGCTTTGCCTGCCATAGCTACGAAATGAGGGAAGTCTCTCAAGGAGCCTCAATTTTGTCTGAAACATCACTTAGAGGAAACTAGACTCAGAAAAGTATTTGAGAAAGCAGGAGGGTTGAGATTTGCCAAGATGTAGATGGCCAACGGCCTAGCTCAGGGAGGGAAGTACGTAAGGAGAAATAGGACTTCTTCCAGTAGCCAGGATTATATGTCATCAAGTTAGTATAATCCTTTAGTTGGATAGTTTTGAACCTATGGTCATCAGATGTATTAACTTCTGGAACTTTGTATCTCTGATCCTAAAACTTTAATGATTCAGGGCTGTACTTGGCATGCACAGTTAGTACTGAGGAAGTTGTGAAAGCATCAAGGCAGGTTCTCTACCTGCACTAACTCAGTCCAGATTTTCCTACTTACAATATACTTGGGAGACAAATTCATCTAAAACATGAACCATGCAGATGGTACTATCAGAGAGTCTCTGGAAATTATCCTATAATGCAGAGCTAAGTATGGCCATCAGTGTCCATTGGAAAGATAAGGAACAAAATGACTGAGATGAAAAGCACTGACAGGTCAATATCAGATGCTTAATCAATACAATCTAAGCAAGAAGGCCAACTACGTACAAGAGAGACAAGGGTCCACAAGTTCAATGACCTCTCCAATGTGAATAAATGTCCATCTACAGTTTCTGATGACTCAGAAAGATGCTACACAATGCTTTATCTTTATTTTTATTTCTTTTTTGTAAACCCTCACTTTCTTTTTTTACTGAACATTTAGTGAATTTTTTACTTTATGATGCTTTTCTAAAAAATATATATTTCTATTTGTGATTCTTCATACAGTGATCTCATTCCCTTTATTCAATAGCTTTTCCTGTGCTTTCTCTTCAAATACTTATACTCTGGTGTTTCTCTGTTCCTTTCTTTATCTTCTCTCTCTAGAGCTGATTGTAATGATCATCTTATATTTCATACCTGGATTTTAATTTTTATTTCTTTATTTACAACTATCCAACTTTGTTCCAAAATAGCTTCTTGGAGCTGGGTACAATATTGGTTTCCTGGCAACAGTTTGTTTTCTTCTTGCTGATTTGTATTCGTGATTGAGTCTTCCTGAGTAGGATTCCCATGGACAAGATCTACCCACAGAAATGCAAGAAATGCCCTTATTAGTAGATTAAAAAGAAACAAACAAAAATCCACAATGAGTAAGAAAGACAGGAAAAGAGAGAGACGGAGAGAAAGAGAGAGAAAAGAGAGAAGCAAAACATGAATGTCTGAAAGATTCTAATTCTGAATCTACCAAGCCTAAAAGATAGTAGGATAAGAAAGTCCTCAGATGAAGATTTCAAACAGGAAAAAAAATGGTAAACATTTTTATTCAAAGGCCTTGAGACGAAAGGTAGCAGGATAAAGGAAAAAGTCAACAATTTATATGATTAAATCAGCAAGGGTGTTGAAATTAGAAAACAGTCAGGCACAGAAGTTGATATTTTGAAAAACAGGAAGCTAACATTGAAAAGGAAAGAATTAACTAAGCAAAAATATATTGGAAAAGGGTGACCACTTGGAAAGGCCAGTAGAAGAAGGAAGGCATGGGAGAAAAAGTCAAGGTTGAAAATTCCAACCTAAAAAAAAAAAAAAGGATGGACATGAGAACAATGTCCAAGTCCTCTGCAGCAGAATCAAAAGCCAGGCCTAGGGGACAGAGCAGACGAGTCAGAAAAGTCTCCACATCTAGAGACTTAGACACTGGCATGGTAAGAGGAGGAACAGGAGAAAAAAATAATAACTGCTTCCAGAGAGAGTCTGGCACCTGAAGAAAGGGCCCCTCTTCTATCTCTGACCCAAGTGAGCTGGACATACAACTAAGGTTCTACCCACTGATTTTGACAAGGATGTCATGGTATCCATCCTTACCTGTCTATAAGTATCTAATATCTCCAAGGCTGGATAATGGAAAAATTAAGAAAAGTAGCTTAAAGTTGAAAAAACTATAACTAACTGAGATGGGGAGGAGGGAGAATCCAAATTAAATTAATTGAAATGAGGAAGCTAGTATAAATGTCTGTACAATAAAAAGAAGCATTGGGGTATAATTTGAAATTTTATACTCCAAACAACCCCAAGAAAATCTAGAAGAAACTGATAAAAATTAAATTTGAAGGAAGACATGAGTCCTCCTATGATTAATTCAGGAATACACACCTTAAGCAAGTCAATAAACATCAAAGAAATTAAAACAGGAAGAAAACTTTTCCTGATAATGTTAAGCTCAGGACCAGATGGACTCACTGTCAGTTACCAGCAAATTAAAAGTAATAATAATAAAATAAAAAAAGAAAGATAGGATTCTAACATTTACTTTCTCTAAACTATTCCATGAAATAGAAATAAAGAACACTTCAGAATAATTTACCTCTCCATTTGTCCCTAAAGCCAAGATACTTTATAAATCTAATAGTATAGTAAATTTAAATATATTGTAAGTTACAATTCTATCTGTACCTATTTCAAATTTATATAACATTTATACATTTCAGGTTTCCATGCCAACCTAGGATATCTGAAAGCATATGTATTCTGGTTGTTAGAAAGGGAATGGCCCATATAGTCATAGAGTTGAACGTAAAGGTTACCTGTTGGTAGAACTGATTGGGAAAGATTAGGAGACATGACCTTGTTGGATATGTGTCACTTGGATTTTAAATAAAAATGCCTATGCTATTCCC